>NW_017670697.1:14834-33244 GCF_001879085.1 Nicotiana attenuata | reverse complement strand
GGTCAGAGAATATGCTCAGAGAATCTACACAAGTCCAACGCTCAAATGATCTCAGGTGCTCCATCAGACAAATATACCTTCAGCTTATAGGAGATCTGCCAAGAGTAAGCTGGAAGAACCTAATCTCTCAGAATTCTGCTCGACCAAAAGCTGTGTTTAATCTATGGTTATTGCTACAAGGAAGACTACCAACCATGGATAAACTGGCTAAGTGGTGAATGAACATTAACCAACAGTGTGTTTTGTGCCAAGAACATATAGAGACAAGAGATCATTTATTTCTGCAATGCTCATACTCAGAAAGCTTATGGAAACAAGTAATGCAATAGATTCAAGAAGATCATCTAAAGAGTCACAACTGGGATCAACACCTTCAATGGGTCATCAGCAAAGCTAAGGGGAGATCAAGTAGAGCCAGTATCTTCAAGATGGGTCACTGAAATATCATATGCAATATGGATGGAAAGGAACACACGTATATTTGAGAAGAGATACCGCAATAGTGAAGCCTTAGCAAGAGAACTAGCTTATATTTGTAATGTTAGAGCAAGCCTTAGATCTAAGAATCATATGCAGCAATTTTTGTTATAGTAGAATAGTTATCATAGGTCTATTTTAATTAGTACAGTAGAGGAAGATTAGATAGTCAGCTGAGTATAAGCTGGACTATGGATTTGTAAAGAACAATCCTTGGTGATTAAAAAAATAATTAATTACCAAAAAAAAAATTAACAAAATATTTTTTTGTGATTAATATTTGAATTCAGTGTAGTTAGTTTAAGTTTGAAAGAATAACATAATTTTTTGAAAATGCAGTCGAATTTAGAAAATGGAATAATAAAACTTATTTGAATTTGAGAAAGTTTTTAAATTTTATCTATATTATATTAGAATGAGTGTGGTATAAATAGATATTAAATTCAAATAAGCTAATAAAAAGCCACATGACAATGTAATAATATTAGGTATTGAATAATATAATATCAACAAAAAAAATAGAGAATCTTTTTTTTTTAATTTTTTATCATAGAAAAAAACGGTAAAACTTATTTAAATTTGAGATGAGAAAGTTTTTTATATTATGATAAGAAAAGTCATAATACGAATAGGTCCACGTAATCAAGTCTAATAGATAAATCAAAAACTAAAAATATTGAATAATAGGAATAAATTAGAGATAATGGGAGGATATTTATAAATCATAAGTTTAGAAAATAAAATAAATTAAATATACAAACTTAAAATTAGAAAGGGAAAGGCTAATTAAATTTGAAATTAGAAAGTTGTTAAAATTAAAGAAATTCAAGAAGCAAAATAAGATCTTACATAAAGGATACAAATTATTTATAAGTTAAGAAAAAAATTAAATAATCAGTAAAAACTATTTTAATAATAAGAATAATAAAGTCATATTAATATTGATAAATCGGGCAAACAAATATTTTGTATGTAAAATATTACAACGTTTAGATATAATGTGTTCAAATAATTAAGAAAATATTTTTGTATGATGAATATTTGAACTGAGTGCAGTTAATTTAAGTTTGAAAGCATAACATAATTTTTTGAAAATACGGTCCAATTTAGAACATGGAATGATAAAAATTATTTGAATTTGAGATGAGAAAGTTATTTAATTTTTATCTATATTATATTAGAATGAGTGTGATAGAAATTGATATTAAATTCAAACAAGCTAATAAAAATTCACACGACAGTGTAATAATATTAGGAATTGAATAATATAATATCAAAAATAAATACTCCCTCCGTTCCAATTTATGTGAACCTATTTGACTGGGCACGGAGTTTAAGAAAAAATGAAGACTTTTAAATTTGTGGTCCTAAACAAGTTAAAAGGGGGTCCAAAGTATTTGTGTGGTTATAAAAGCTTTTCATTAAGGGTAGAATTGTAAGTTTAACCTAAATTCTTAACAAATCTAGAAAGGGGTTATTCTTGTCACACCTCCTTTTTACACACCTACCCCGAAGGATAATGTATAAGGGAGTTCTTTCCATTTAAAGTGACATTATTCGAAATGGGATTATTTATTTATTTTTAGAGTCGCCACTTGGGATAGGGTTGGCTTTTGGTGTCCCAAGTCACCGGTTTAATTTAAATCCCAGATCGAGGAAAAATTCGACTTCCCAATTGGAGTCTGCGAACCAGAAATTCTGAATAAGGAATTCTGTTGACTCGAGGGAAGGTGTTAGGCACCCCCGAATCCCGTGGTTCTAGCACGGTCGCTTAAATTATTATAAATGGTTAAAACTCTGATTTTTATACAAGTTCAAACCTATAATGCAATTTTAAATTATTTACCGCTTTTAGTTATTTTTTACGAAAGTGAACGCCGTTTAAGAGCGTGTTTTTGGATCACGTCACATGAAATGCACCCGGATCCTCAACACCTCTTATTCAACATTTTAGGATTTGGATTTGGGTTACATGAAATGCACACCCGATTTTAGGAAGGTAAAATTATTAAAAGCGCGCCTAAAGCGGCTAGCGTCTTATTAACTTTGCGGGAAGCCATGAAAATTCGCTAAACGGCATGTCCCGAATTTCTAAATATATTTTAATAAAGCATTTAATGAGGGCCCCGCGATTTATATGTTTTGTGCGGCGAGGCTCGTCTCATGTTTTATTTAAAGGCCATCTAAAAGAAACTATGATTTTCTATTACAGTATTGTCTCTAAAAAGGGCCCTAATTAATTCGCATTTATAAATTCGGGCTTCAAATTCAAGTCCGAATTCAAACAAAAGGGAAGACCCTCTTAACTTGAACCCGCCACCTAATTTGAAACCCAAATTTATATTTGTGAATTAATTTCCATACTCCCAATGTAATTTTAAGGATTTCGATTTCAGTATTTTTTTATTTTTGGGGCTTTAAAACTAGCCCAGGAAGAAGGAAAATACGGTGGCCTTTATTAGAGCTTGCCCGACGTTTGGGCTTCTGACCGTGACATTAGGCCCAATCAGCATTTAAACATAAGGACCTTGTTGCTTTGGCTCATGACTGAATCCATGAAGTTAGTTTCTAGGCCTGTCAATTATTTTGTAAAACCAGTGTTCCACTTATTCAAATCAAGTACTATTATGCAAATATTCGTGCTTGTCATTGGCTAACTAATATGATTAACCTGGAATCTAGCAGCTCGTTAATTTCGAAATTAGACACCTTAAACAAGCTTAGCACTAATCTGGACACTGGCGCCAGTGCTGAAACTCGTTAATGTGCCCGTTTTAACCATGGCTATCAAATTGAATTGTGAACCTCCAAATTGACATACAACACATGTGTAAAGTATCCTATTGTCTTACAATTTGCCAAGTATAACTGAAATCCTGTGAACTTCACTTTTAATATATATGAACTAAATGACATGACCAATCCTTTCCTTTTCAAGCTATAAAACAAGTTCAAATGCTGCCAAATCTAATTAACATGAAGTCTAATATGTGTGTTATCAGTAGGATACATCCATACACTTCTATTATACCTACTATCTGATCAATGTAGAATCAACATGCTCATATTATTTCTGCCACTTAATTAGGCACATGGAGGCTTAAACAACCAACTTCAACTAAACTGATTCTATTCAAACACATGCTGGAATTCAAAACAGTCCTGAACAGTTCAAATAATATGAGTAATCTATCAACAGTTCGTTAACAGTCCATTAGCAGTCCTAGCAGTCCAAATCTATTCATAATAAGGACATTAAACAAATCAAGGAAAGCTATTCGAAATAACAACAAATATTTACAACAAAACCAAGCAGCAAGTTTCATTTCATCTTCCAACTTGATATTCATATTGTATCAAGGTCAGGAGATGTACCTGGAAGTTACAGAAATGAAGGAGGAAAAATCAGTAACAGCAGTGACAATAATCAGCAGCTCGTGACCCAGAAATAATGTCAAATTAAAACCAGGGGGTGTTTTAATGCCCAATAGACCAGTAAACCAAACCAAACAGCTTGAATAACCTCAAATAACTTGAAATTGAATCCAGAAAACCCTCTGAAACTTCAGCGACTAGAAGTTGAGCTAGGATATGAAAATCAACAACTAGAATTCACAATTAACCTAGGAATTTCAATATGACAGTGTCTTTTTTTTTGTTTGAGTTTTCTATTGGCTTTTCCTGTTTTTTTTTTTTTGGTTTTGAAGAAGCTAGGATCTAAAAATAAACTTTCTAACTCTAAGATTTCAGATTTTGGTTTTTAATTTTGAAATTCAAATTTCAGGGCTTGAAAACTTGCAGAAAGTGTTTTGGGGGAAACTTTAGAGGCTGGGAATTTTGGGGAATTTTTCAGATGTCTAAAACTTCTTATGCAAGGCCAATGAATGCCTATTTATAGGCAAACTTAGGGTATAATTTCAGGTTTTCATTTTACCCTTTAGTCCCTATTTCAATTCTATTTTTCACCCC
Organism: Nicotiana attenuata; assembly: GCF_001879085.1. Classification (NCBI taxonomy): domain Eukaryota; kingdom Viridiplantae; phylum Streptophyta; class Magnoliopsida; order Solanales; family Solanaceae; genus Nicotiana; species Nicotiana attenuata. Next base: position 28,798 of record NW_017670697.1, on the reverse strand, counting down.
TTATTTCCTAACTTGTTACACAAGTAACTACACCTATTTTATTGAAATCTATACTAAAGCCCATTCTAGAAGATCCTCTACCCATTACAATTCCTATACTATCCCTTCCCTACTTTAAAAATTACTATTCCTAATAAAACTACCCTTTTCTATCCTAAATTACCCTTGATCAATCCCAAAATTACTAGCTCAAACGAACCCTTTACTTGAGTTAAAAGTTAACTATAGTTAATCCTAGTGAACCTAAATCAACTAGAACCAATCAATTAACCCTAACTACTGAATTAAACTAAGATTTAATCAAGCCATTGATTTAATCAGACAAAACAGTATCCGAACAGGGTTGAAACAACAATTAACTAAGATTAAAATGAAACAAAATTGAATTGCAAAGACTTATCGCAACAAGCTAAAACACGTTCAAGAATCGAACTATTGAATTAAAGGCTAAAATCATGCGTTGAAAATCAAATACATACACTAACTATTAAAATTGCTAGAACACATACTGAACCAAAAAAGAAAAAATAAACAAAACAGAAAACAAAAGAAAACAAGAACAAAAATCAGAATTAAAAGAAGGGAAAAAAAAAACAGAATACCTAATGGAATTAGGAACTCGGCTAGGCACTGTTGCTTGAATCCTCCAGGATTCTTGACACGTAACATCCCTAATCGTGTGTTTTCACAAGAACCCACATGATTAGGGAAATTACGGTCAAAAATCCCTAAAATTTTTGAGCTAGGGTTCTGCCGGTTCTAAGATTTGAAATTCGAGAAGTTATGGCAAGATTCGAAAGGTTTTGGTTAGGGATTAATGATGGGGAGGTCATGGAGACTGTGGGGTGTGAATTTGGGAGTTATTGGATGAGTTTGTGTGTTGGCCGGAAAACTTCGATCTAAAATTCGAAGCGTTTGGCTAGGATTTGGGGGAAGTGGTTTTGGGGGTTGGAAAGAGGAGGAAGAGAGGAGTAAGGGGTGTATTTTTGGAGTAGTTTGGAGCTTCGCCGCCGGCGGCGGCGATTTCCGGCCGGCGGCGGACGGCGGAGGGACGGTGGCTCTAGGCGGCGTTACGCCGGAAATTACAGGGGTCTGTGAGAGATGGTGAGGCAGGGGGTTCTGGGGGGGGGGGGGTGGCTATGTTCGGACATTTAAATATTAAGTGATGGGGGGTTCTCGACCGTTAGATCAAAAAACCTAGACGGTTGAGATCGATTCGCCGCTAAACGGCGTCGTTTGGGTATGGGGTGACTGGACCGGGTATTGAAATGGGCTTGGGACCGGTATGGGGTCTGTTTGGACGGTTCAGGGGTGTTTATTAATTGGGCTAGGAAATGTTTTGGCCCAATTTTGGGGTCTTTAGAAAAGAAATTCCCAATTCTTTTAATTTCTTTTCATTTTCTTCTTCTTCTTTTTTTTTCTTCTTCTTTTTTTTTTTAGATTTTTATCAAATACAAAATTAAGCCTAAAAGACCTGATTTAATTCTAAAACTAAACTAATTATTTTTTCCAAAATTAATTAAGTCCTAATTTAAAGAAAACTATGACAAATTCGGAAATTAAAGGTAAAATGCAAGAATAACTATTTTTGGTATTTTCTTTCCTTAATTAGATATTCATCCTAAAAATAGAAAATTAGGTCCTAAATGCAAATGCACTATTTTTGTATTTTTCTATAAATTAACCATGCACAAAATGCAAGCAAACATGAAAATTACGCGATCAATTCCTAAAAATTCAAATAATAAAGAAAAATCCTAATTCTAAGGAATTTTATAGGAGTGATTTAAGCGTGGCAAAAATCACGTGCTCACAATTCTTTTTGGAACGGACCAAAAAGGAAATAGGTTCACATAAACTGGAACGGAGGGAGTAATAAATAAAAAATTTATATTTTTATCATAGAGAAAAAGGGTAAAAACTAATTTAAATTTGAGATGAGAAAGTTTTTTATATTGTGATAAGAAAAGTCATAATATGGATANCTTAGTAATTATTTGTGTTAATTGAATCATGAACTGTATAAAAAGGGTTAAGGTTGTTGAATTGGTCGGGCTTGCCTAGCAGTGTGTTGGGCGCCATCACGACCGGGGTTGGGGTCGTGACAGATATAATGTGTTCAAATAATTAAGAAAATATTTTTGTATGATTAATATTGAATTGAGTGCAATCAGTTTAAGTTTGAAAGCATAACATATTTTTTTGAAAATACGGTCCAATTTAGAACATGGAATGATAAAAATTATTTGAATTTGAGATGAGAAAGTTATTTAATTTTTATCTATATTATATTAGAATGAGTGTGATAGAAATAGATATTAAATTCAAACAAGCTAATAAAAATCCACATGACAGTGTAATAATATTAGGAATTGAATAATATAATATCAAAAATAAATAATAAATAGAACATTCATATTTTTATCATAGAGAAAAAGGGTAAAAACTAATTTAAATTTGAGATGAGAAAGTTTTTTATATTGTGATAAGAAAAGTCATAATATGGATAAGTCCACGTAACTCAAGTCTAATAGATAAAATCAAAACTAAAAATATTGAACAATAAAAATAAATTAGAGATAATGTGAGAATATTTAAAATCATACGTTTAGAAAATAAAATAAAGTAAATATACAATACTTACAAATATTATTAAAAATTAAATAATTTAAAATTTTCAAGCAATATTCTTGAAACAAAACAAATATTTATTTTATAAAAAAACTATATATTTATATATATTATATTAAAGAATAGTAGTTGATAATGATATTAAATAAAGTTACAAGTTAATGAAAAGTCACACAACGCAATAAGACTATATATTAGATTTTAAAAAAATAGCAAAATCACGTTAAATTATTAAAAATTTACTATTAGAAATGAAAGGGGAAAAGTATTTGAATTTGAAATAAGAAAGTTCTTAAAAGCCAAATTTGTATTAATAGATTACAAAATAAATGCACGTAATACAAAAAATAATTATAAGAAAATTCAATAGATTTGAAACATTATAAAAGAACGTATATATTAATTTTTAGACTAATTCAAAGTTATATTCTAAAATAAAATGTGATATATATGTTCCCGATAGAAAACTATCAAATATAAGAAAAGTATCATACATCGTTTTGAATTTTTAATTGAATAGAAAATTGAAAACTATTTATTTTGAGTATAGGTAAAAAAGTTATGTACAAAGAGGAAAATAGAGATAGCGCGAGGATACTTATATTTTTAAATTTATTAAAAATAAATAAATAAAATTATTATATTGTAGTAAAAAATATTATTAATAGATTTGAAGAGATCCGAGTAAGTGGATAATAGTGTAAAAATACATTAAATTTCAAGAATAACTTTTTTTTTACATTTATATATGATTATTAAAAGGGTAATAAACAAGATTAATAAAAGATCACATTATAGTATAACAATATTAAGTAATAAATAATGCAAAAACTATAAGCAAGGAACAAAAAAGAGAAAAAAATTAATAATCTAAAANTCTAAAAAAGTAGAAGGATAAGATATTTGAATTTGAGATGAAAAATAAAGTGGTAGTAAGAATTTTGTTAAAATAATATAATTTAATGTGCTCAAACAAGGCAGATCACAATGTCACATATATAGTATTCTTTAATATTGACCCTAAAATATAATACAAGGGTTGGGTTATTACTGATATACAAAAAGAAAATAAATTATCCACTATGAGATTTGAAAAATGGTTTCATGTCCTGCTTCTTAATTAATATCAAATAATTATTTATAATTTATATATAGAAGATTTAATTTAAGGTTATTTGCACATAATTTAAATAACCCAAATCATAATTTGATATGCTTTATGTCCGCACATCGCGCGGGCACTAATACTAGTTTTCACTTAAAGGAAGAATTCAATACCATATGACTTGCACCTAACCCATACATCATGAGTTGCGCTCTCACCACTAGATCAAAATCATGTAAATTTTTTTGTGTCTCAATATTATATATATGTATTTTATAAAAGAAGTTTCAGGATCTTTTTAATATATTCTGGTTTTAGGCCACCAATTCTGTTGAGTCGTCCATCATTGATGATCAACAATTACTTACAGACTACTGCCCCACCATGAACGTACTGTTCAATTAACTTCATTCACATTTGGTAACAGAATGACACACTCACTGTCTTTAATATGCTTGCCATTGTTGTCTTATCTCAATTGAGACTCTACGAACTTGATTGAGAATATCAGGGGTGGGCAAATGGTTGTAGTAGGAGACTAGTAAAGCCTTGATTTAGGTCCCCAAAATTTTTTAATAATGAATTTTATAATTTTATTTCAAACTAGACAATATTATTGTTTGCATAAAAAATAAGTACAAAAAAATGTAAAAATAAATAAATAACAAAAATGTCTACTCTTTAACGGTGAAAATATTTTTAGAACTCTGAATTAAACTACTTAAATCTTCATATTAGTAAATATATTTTTTTACAATAATATTAAAGGTACCACATTGCAAATACATGTTTAACATCTCATTTATTTAAATTTCCCTTTTTTAATATAAATAATGATATTACTATGTGAAGTTAAAGACTTTATATCATTTAAGAATATATAAACAACAAGTATAAAAAAAATGGCAAGATTAATTTTTTTGCACATATGTGTGTATATATACAAATAAAAATGTAAGACCTCTTATTAAAATTTGACTTTAGGCCACTACTTTTATGAAGCCGCCCTTGACATCAGTTTAGGGGAAGTTCTATGTTCACTCCCTATAAGTTATACTAGCTGCGTTTGAAATGTTAGCGGAAATTGCTGTGAGTATGAGATTAGATTTGAAAATTTAAAATTTGATCATTATTTATGTTAGGGTACTTATCATTAATAATTTTGATTATTCTGATCCTAGTTGGTTAAAAACAAGGGATAGATATTGACGGCACAAAAGGAAAAATGCTCGTTTTTTAGAGGGTGTTTGGCTAAGCTTATAAACCGGTCAAACTGGATTATAAGCATATTTTCGCTTATCTACACGTTTGGTAAACATCCAAAGTGTTTATAAGCCAAGTGCTTATAAGCTAAAATCAGCCATAAGTCATAAGTTGGCCACCTCCCAACTTAGAGGGTGTTTGGCTAAGCATATAAGCTAGTCAAACTGGCTTATAAGCACCTTTAGGCTTATCTACGCGTTTGGTAAACACCTAAAGTGCTTATAAGCTAAAATCAACCATAAGTCATAGAGCCCGTTTGGGTTAGCTAATTTAGAGTAGCTGATAAGCATTAGGTGCTGAAAAGCACTTTTAAGTGCTGAAACTGATTTAAAAAATAAGCAGTTACATGTTTGGATAAAGGTGCTGAAATTAATAATAAGCAGTTGAAGAACTGGGTATACCAAGAGTTTTGTTTTAAAAAGAAGTATTTTAGGGATAAAATAGTAAATATTTTGGTAAAATCTAAAGTGCTTATAAGCTGAAATTTGATAAGTTGGGGGAGACCAACTTATAGCTTTTGGCTTATTTTTGGCTTATAAGCACTTAACTTATAAGCACTTTTAATTTTACCAAATGCGTAGATAAGCCAAAAAGTGCTCATAAGCCAAATTGACCAGCTTATAAGCTTAGGCAAACACCCTCATAAGTTGGTCACCCCCAACTTATGGCTTTTCAGCTTATAAGCACTTTTAGTTTGACCAATATTTTTACTAATTTATCCTTAATAATATTTTTTTAATTCATAAAATACTTTTCCCAAAATAAATTTCTTGACTTTCTCTTCATTCCATATTTGTTGTTATTTTTTTTTTTACAGAGAATTTTTTTAATTTATAATCTTTTGGAAAAAAAAATCAAGGGTATTTTAGTCATTGTAATAAAAGAATAGCTTATCAACACTTTTTTTATCAAACACATCAACCGCTTATCATCAGTTTCAGCACTTCTATCCAAACACATAAATGCTTATTTTAAAAATCAGTTTCAGCACTTAAAAAACTTTTCAGCACTTCAAGCTCATCAGCTATTACAATCAGCTAATCTAAACAGGCTCTTATTGTTTTTCAGCTTATAAGCACTTTTAGTTTGACCAGGCTTGTACTAGTTTATCCTTAATAATATTTTTTAATTCACAAAATATTTTTTCCAAAATAAATTTTCTAACTTTCTTTTCATTCCGTTGTTCATCCTTTTCTTTATAATTTTTTTTTAATTTATAATTTTTTTGTAAGGTTTAAAAGGATATTTTAGTCTTTTTAACTAAAAAAATAACTTATCAGCACTTTTCTACCAAACACATAAACTGCTTATTATCAGTTTCAGCACGTCTATCTAAACATGTAAATGTTTAATTAAAAAATCAGTTTCAACACTTCAAGCTTATCGATCAGTTATTTACGAACAACTAATCCAAATGGGCTCTTAGTCCTTTCCCTGGAGAGGGGAGGTGGGAGGGGTTGATGGAAAATGTTAGGCCGGTTTTTTAGTATTCATCAATGAGTGTGTATACGGGTGAAACCGAGCCCTTGAAACGCCTCGGTTTTCGATAAAATAAACGGACCAAGAAACGTGACGGTAAGGAACCAGAATCGAGGCGAGGAGTCCCTCGAGCCGGGGTTTGGGGAAAAATGCCACCCTCGGGAATATCGGGGCCATGACCGCGGGACCGATTCGAATCCTAAAGGCCTCGGAGAGCACAATTAGGTAATCGAGCACGACCAACAAAAGGTTGTGAGATCCGTGATCAGTCAGATGTTACGGCGTGGATCTCGGCACGTATCGGCAATCCGGTGATTGGTTAAATGGAAGATTTTTACCTTTTATGGAATTATACTTAGAGTGGAACTCCCCTACTTTATAAAAGGGGTCTGATTATTCATTAAGCGCATTATGATACACTAATCAAGGCAATATACCCTTATTTTCTTTACTATTCCAAGTTCTTACCTGAATTCATCAATTCTTCATTATCGTGAGCCCGAGATCGAAGGCAGACATTTCACTAAAGTTGTTATTGAGTCTGGTTTCACTCCCCCCAATTGGTTCAACGATTTATTACGTTCTTTATCCGTTGATCTATCGCGATTTATCATTTGTATTGAATTAATCTGCATATCCTTAAAACCACATTTAAATTCAATTGTTATTTGTTTTTTCGGGTAAATAGTTTAGCGCCCACCGTAGGGCTAAGGATAATAGCAGTGGTTTGATACAAATTTCCATAACACACTTTATTTTACACTTGTTCTTTGAGCTTTTAATTTCAGGTCGAGAGAGAAATGTCAAACTCCCAGTCTATCCATTTGAACATTGACGCTGAATTCGGCCATCATGGCGAGAACAACAACGAGGTACCCCCTGTTGGTCCCAATGGAGTCCCATTCACGGATCAGATTGATACTAACTCACCCGTGGCTATCAAAGCAAACCTGTCTACTGACCCCAAAAATAGCATTCGCGGGGGAGCCCGATCGATATCCCAGAGTGCGCACGATGGTGAAGACGATGGGATCAACTTGAGCGTGATCTTCGAAATGTTGCAGGATCAACAACCAGCGATATCCCGATTACAGAACCAAAGCCCTGCCCCCAGCAGAGTTGAGCCCGAACCACCCTTGGAAAACGCTCACAGAAATGAACCAGCAACAGAAAGGCCGGGAGAAGCAGAACCCAGGACCAGCCCCGAGATAATCAAGATGCTTGAGGAGCTAAAAAACATGTGGAATAGGGATAAAAGAAAATCAAAGCCAATGATAAAAAAGTTGAGACCTGTAACTCCAGGGTCGATCAAATCCCAGGAGCACCCCCGATACTGAAAGGCCTGGATTCCAAAAAGTTTGTCCAAAAACATTTTCCTCCGAGCACAGCTCCGAAGCCGATCCCAAAGAAATTCCGAATGCCCGAAATTCCGAAGTACAATGGAACGACTAATCCAAATGAACATGTGACCTCTTACACGTGCGCCATCAAGAGGAATGAGTTGGAAGATGATGAAATAGAATCCGTCCTGCTAAAAAAAATCGGAGAGACCTTGTCAATAGGAGCTATGATATAGTATCGCAACTTACCTCCTAATTTTATTGACTCGTTTTCTATGCTTGCGGATGCCTTTGTAAGCACACGTCGGGGCCATCAAGGTCGAGACCAGGAAGTCAGAACTTTTCAAAGTAAAGCAAAAAAATAACGAGATGCTCAGGAAGTTCGTGTCCAGGATCTAATGGAACGGATGGATTTACCTCCTGTGGCGACCCGGACGGTTGTCATAAGAATTAACGCCTCGATCCCTTATTAACTGCTTTCCCCAAGTTTATTTCTGCTATTTTGATTTGCCGGGACGTTCGGTTTGAGTTTCGAAGAGTTCTGGGACACTTAGTCCCTAAATGAGAGCTTAAGTGTTGGAAAATGGTCCATAGTCAGAACAGTGTGAAGACGGCCTCGGAACGGAAATCCGATGGTTCTGTTAGTTTCGTTAGGTGATTTCGGGGTTGGGAGCGTGTTCGGAACGTGTTTTGGAGGTTCATAGCTAATTTAGGCTCGAAATGCCGAAAGTTCAAATTTTGAAGTTTCCGGTTCGATAGTGAGATTTTGATCCGAGGGTCAGAATGGAATTCTGGAAGTTGCAATAGCTCCGTCATGTCATTAAGGGTGTGTTTGTAAAATTTCAGGTCATCCGGACGTGGTTTGGTTAGGTTTTTGATCGAAAGTGTGTTTTCAGAGAAAATGAAGTTCTTAGGCTTAAATCAGTGATTAATTCGAGTTTTCGATGTTGTTTTAGGTGTTTTAAGGATTTGTACAAGTTTGAATGGGGTATTAGGTGGTGTTGGTGCTTTGGGTTGAGGTCTCGGGGGCCTCGGGGTGATTTCGGATGGTTGACGGGAAGATCGGAGAAGTGTTGCAGCAGTTGAAGCATTGCTGCTTCTGGTATTTTCGCATCTGCGGCTTGGGAACCTCAGATGCGGTACCGCAGATGCGGCGTGGAGGACCGCAGAAGCGGGGTTGGCCAGGCTCATCAGGCTCCGCAGATGCAGTGGAATTTCCCAGAAGCGGATCCGCATCTGCGAGATCAGGACCGCAGGTGCGGAATTTTGGATTTTTAATGAAACCGCAAAAGCGGCTTAAGTTCCGCAAAAGCGGGATCCGCAGGTGCAGTCCCTTGACCTCAGAAGCGGAAACCACTGGACTGAAATATGAAATTCAAGGGTTTTGTTTCAAAAGTTAGAAAAATCAAATTGGAGCTCGGGAGAGGGCGATTTGGAGAGGGATTTGAGGAGAAGATCATTGGGTAACGTTTCTTTAATCCTTTCTAGTTATAATCCATCAATCTATAGTTAATTTTATCATTTAAATTCGGATTGGGGATCAAAAATTGGGAAAAATTGGAAGAAACTTCTTAGACCGAATTATTGAGTTTTGAGTGGGTGTTTGACCTCCGATTTGGGAGATTTTTGTATGGTTAGACTCGTGAGAGTGTGAGGGTTCTAAAAATATGAAAATTATCCGGTTCCGAGACATTGGCCTGATGGGCGTTTTGGTCATTTTACCCAAATTCGCGTCTTAGCTTTAAATTTAATAGTAGAATCAGTTGCTTGAGATGTTATTTACAATATGTAATTGAATTGAATAGATTTGGGCCATTTGGAGTCGGATACTCATGGCAAAGGTGTGGTTTCGAGTTGATTTTGGAGCCGGTTTGAGGTAAGTGGATTGTCTAACCTTGTGTGGGGGACCTTTCCCCTTAGGATATGATATTTGGTAATTGAATGCCTTGTATGTGAGGTGACGAGCGCGTACTTGAGCTAATTGTTGAAAAATCCGCTTTTACTTTAAATATTTAGACTGAGTTTCTTTCTTATCCGCTTTATTTTATTTCCAATTATAGACTGTGTTAGCCAGAAAAGCATGCTTAGATGTTCTAAATTGTCTATTTGTTCAAGTTGCCTTGTTTGCACTACGTGAAGCATTTTAGGCTAGAACTACCTGTTGCCTTGTATTTTTTAGCTTCATTTCTGAATATTTTTCGTGTTATGACTGCGTATTTACATTGGGACTACGGATGTGGGATTCCGGTAGCTCCCCCCTTGTTTGTTTACTTTGGGACTACGGGTTAGATTCCCTGTAGATCCCCCTGCACATTTACTTTGGGACTGCGGGTTAGATTCCCGATAGATCACCCTGCACCTTGATAGTTGGACTACGGGACGGTATCCCGGGAGATCCTTCGGATATACTCATATGATGGACTACGGGACGGTATCCCGAGAGCTCCTTGGATAGTTGATGAAATGGACTACAGGACGGTATCCTGGAAGATCCTCGTTGTTGGTATTGGTATTGAGCTATTTTACTCTGTGTTGTCTTATTCTCTGAGTGTTAGTTGTTGCCTTGTATAACCTGTCTTACTTCATAGTTGTACTCATTATTCCGTTTATTTCATGCTGTTGCAAGATTTATTATTATGCTTATTCTCAGTAAGGCCCTGACCTTCCTCGCCACTACCCAACCGAGGTTAGGCTTGGCACTTACTGAGTACCGCTTTTGTGTACTCATGCCCCTTCTGCGCATGTTTTTCATGTGCAGATCGAGGTACTTCATCCCAGGCGTATCACTCTCAAGGCGGAGAGACCTAGCAGAGACTTCGAGGTACATCTGCCGCGTCCGCAGACCAGGAGTCTCTATCTTATTCTAGCTTTTGCAGTTAGCTTTTCCTTTCGTACTGTTGTTTTAGATATCCTGGTGTTAGAGTAGTGTATTACCTTCCATTAGCTTGTGTTTCCGTGAGTTTCCGAGTTTTGGGATGATATTGTAGACTTCCGCATTATTGGGTTGCATATGCCGAGCGACATTTATATACAGTTACCCTTCTAGTTTGTTTAGTTTAATTATTTGTTTCCGCAATTTATGTTATTTCCGCATTGTTAGGCTTACCTAGTCGTAGGGACTAGGTGCCATCACGACATGTTCACGGAGGGCGAACTGGGGTCGTAACAAATTGGTATCAGAGCTCTAGGTTCATAGGAGTCACGGAACACAGGCCAGTTTATTAGAGTCTCGCTGATCGGTACGGAGACGTCTGTACTTATCTAAGGGAGGCTATGTAACTGTTAGGAAAATTCCAATTCATTTGATTTCCCTGTCGTGCGAGATTTTGACATCACAACTAAACTTCTGTCTTTCTATTCTCTCACAGATGGTGAGGACACGCGCTACTCGGGATGATCAGGCACCCGCGCCCCCTACTGCAGCCGTCAGAGGCCGGGGCCGGGGTAGAGGTCGAGGATGCACACGTGGTGCAGCCAGAGCACCTACGCGAGCTGCCGCCGAGGCACCACCAGCAGATCCAGCCGGAGCCCAGGCACCTGGCACACCTACTACTACCACTACTACTCCAGCCCTTCAGGAGACTTTGGCTCAGTTCATGAGTATGTACACCACCTTGGCTCGGGCAGGGTTGCTTCCCCTTGCTGCAGCCACATCCCATGCCGGGGGAGGAGCACAGACTCCCGCCGTCCGCACTCCTGAGCAGCGAGTGCATGTTGAGCAGGCTCCCGAGATTATTCCCGCACCGCCTGCAGCACCAGTTCAGCCCGAGGACGGATCAGTTGCTTCAGAGGACGAGCAGCGGGGGCTTGAGAGGTTCAAAAAGTATGATCCTCCAGTATTCAGTGGGTTAGCATCAAATGATGCCTTGGGATTTCTAGAGGAGTGTCACCGTATTCTTCGCACTATGGGCGTAGTAGAGTCTAGCGGGGTTTCCTTTACTGCCTTCCACCTTCGGGGAGCCGCCTATGATTGGTGGCGCACTTATGAGATAGACAGTCCAGCCGAGGCTGCCTCGTTGACCTGGACCCAGTTCTTAGATATGTTCATGAGAGAGTTTGTCCCTCAGTGTCTCAGGGACGCATGGCGCGCAGAGTTTGAGCATTTGCGCTAGGGTGCTATGACCGTTTCAGAGTATGCTATCCGCTACACCAGGTTGGCCAGACATGCACCGGCCTTGGTTGCTACAGTTCGTGAGAGAGTTTGCAGGTTCATTGAGGGTCTTATCCCACCCATCAGATCTAGCATGGCTCGAGAGTTGGAGATGGACATTCCTTATCAGCAGGTAGTGAGCATTGCTAGGAGGATTGAGGGTATGCTCGCCAGGGAGCGAAGGGAGAGGGAGGCCAAGAGGTCTCGAGAGTCGGGTCACTACTCTGGTGCCCGTACCCCAGCATAAGGTCGTTATGGCAAAGGTTATGCGGGCTGCCCCGTTCATTCAGCTCTTCCAGCAGCCAGCAATACTCCAGCTCCACCTTCACCTCAGGATCCCTACTATGCACCTCCAGTTTCTAGCGCACCTCCTGCGCGGGGTGCTTTTAGAGGTCAGTCCGGCAGATCTGGCCCTAGCCAGTCACAGCCACCGCGTCCTCCCAGAGCTTGTTTCGAGTGTGGTGACACACTCCACATGGTTAGGGACTGCCCCAGACTTGGTAGGGGTACATCTTCACAGACTGCTCAGCCACAGCGTGCTCCTCAGAGTTCTCAGGCCATGGTCACAGCTCCAGCTGCTACCCCATCTGCCCAGCCGGCTAGGGGCGGAGGTCGGGGAGGTAGAGGTCGCCCTCGAGAGAGAGGCCAGGCCAGATATTATGTTATTCCTGCCGTACCGAGGTTGTTGCCTCCGACTCTGTCATTACAGGTATTATACTAGTTTGTCGCAGAGAGGCATCGGTTCTATTCGATCCGGGCTCTACTTATTCTTATGTGTCTTCTTACTTTGCTCCGCATTTGGGTGTGCCTCAGGATTCTTTGAGTGCCCCCGTTTATGTTTTGACTCTGTGGGGGATTATCTTGTTGTGGACCGCGTTTATCGGTCATGTTTGGTTACTATTCGCTGTTTTGAGACCAGGGCAGACTTATTATTACTCAACATGGTTGATTTTGATATTATCTTGGGCATGGACTGGTTGTCGCCCCATTTTGCTATTCTTGATTGTCACGCCAAGACCGTGACGCTGGCTATGCCAGGTATTCCGCGTGTTGAGTAGAGTGGTACTTTAGATCACACTCCCAGTAGAGTTATCTCTTTCCTTAAAGCTCAGCGTATGGTTGAGAAGGGGTGTGCTGCGTATTTAGCTTATGTGAGAGATGTCAGTGCTGATACCCCTTATGTTGATTCAGTCCCAGTGGTACGGGATTATCCCGATGTGTTTCCAGCTGATCTTCCGGGCATGCCTCCCGATAGAGACATTGATTTTGGCATTGATCTGTTGCCGGGCACTCAGCCCATTTCCATTCCTCCGTATCGTATGGCTCCTCCTGAGTTGAAGGAGTTGAAGGATCAGTTGCAGGAATTGCTTGATAAGGGTTTTATTCGCCCCAGTGTTTCACCGTGGGGTGCTCCTGTCTTATTTGTGAAGAAAAAGGATGGTTCCATGCGTATGTGTATTGATTATCGCCAGTTGAACAAGGTTACAGTGAAGAACCATTATCCTTTGCCTCGCATTGATGATCTGTTTGACCAGCTTCAGGGCGCACAGTGTTTTCTAAGATTGACTTGCGCTCAGGTTACCATCAGTTGAAGATTCGGGAGCCAGATATCCCGAAGACTGCCTTCAGGACTCGGTATGGTCATTACGAGTTCCTTGTTATGTCATTTGGGCTGACCAATGCCCCAGCAGCTTTCATGCATTTGATGCACAGTGTGTTCAGGCCATATCTCGACTCGTTTGTTATTGTTTTTATTGATGATATTCTGGTGTATTCCCGGAGTCGGGAAGATCATGAGCAGCACCTGAGGACCGTGCTTCAGACCCTGAGAGAGAAGAAGTTATATGCAAAGTTCTCAAAATGTGAGTTTTGGTTGAGTTCTGTGGCATTCTTAGGCCACGTGGTTTCGAGTGAGGGCATTCGGGTGGATCCGAGGAAGATAGAGGCCGTGCAGAGTTGGCCCAGGCCGTCCTCAGCTACAGAGATTCGCAGTTTC
>NW_017670697.1:5793-13288 GCF_001879085.1 Nicotiana attenuata | reverse complement strand
TTTCGAGACGTTGGCCTGAGGGGCATTTTTGGCATTTTACCTAAATTCGCGTCTTAGCTTTAAATTATAGTAGAATCAGTTTCTTGAGATGTTATTTACGATATGTAATTGAATTGAATAGATTAGGGGCATTTGGAGTCGGATACTCGTGGCAAAGGTGTGGTTTCGAGTTGATTTTGGAGCCGGTTTGAGGTAAGTGGCTTGTCTAACCTTGTGTGGGGGACCTTTCCCCTTAGGATATGATATTTGGAAATTGAATGCCTTGTACTTGAGGTGACGAGCGCGTACTTGAGCTAATTGTTGAAAAATCCGACTTTACTTTAAATATTTAGACTGAGTTTCTTTGTTATCTGCTTTATTTTATTTGCAATTATAGACTGTGTTAGCTAGAAAAGCATGCTTAGTTGTTCTAAATTGTCTATTTGTTCAAGTTGCCTTATTTGTACTACGTGAAGCATGTTAGGCTAGAACTACCTGTTGCCTTGTATTTTTGAGCTTCATTTCTGAATATTCTTCGTGTTGTGAATGCGTATTTAAATAGGGACTACGGATGTGGGATTCCGGTAGCTCCCCCCTTGTTTGTTTACTTTGGGACTACGGGTTAGATTCCCGGTAGATCCCCCTGTACATTTACTTTGGGACTGCGGGTTAGATTCCCGATAGATCCCCCTGCACCTTGATAGTCGGACTACGGGACGGTATCCCGGGAGATCCTTCAGATATACTCATATGACGGACTACGTGTAACGACCCGACCGGTCGTTTTGAACTTTTGCACTTTGATCGCCACTTCTCAGGCATGACTTGCCCCGTGTTATGTAATATGACTAATGAAGATCATTGATTTTGGTTTTCAGGAAGATTTGGAATGAATTTGAAAGAACAGTTTCAGTTGAAAGCTTTGAATTTGAAAGGTTTGACCGAGAGTTGACTTATTTGTATATGAGCTCGGATCGGAGTTTTTATGATTTAGTTAGATTTGTTTGATGATTTGTGACTTAGGAGTGTGATCGGAAGTGATTTTGGAGGTCCGGTGTAGAATTAGGCTTGAATTGGCGAAGTTAGTATTTTGGCGAATTCCGGTTGATAGGTGAGATTTTGATCCGAGGGTCGGAATGGAATTCCGAGAGTTATTGTAGCTTCGTTAAGTGAATTGGGATGTGTGTGTAAAGTTTCAGGTCATTCAGACGTCGTTTGGTTGGGTTTTTGATCGAATGCGTGTTTCGGAAGTTTTAGAAGAACTTAGGCTTGAATTCGACGTAATTTGATGGTTTTGGTGTTGTTTGAGGTGTTTTGATAATTGGAACAAGTTTGAATAACATTTTAGGATGTATTGGTATTCTTGGTTGAGGTCCCAGGGGCCTCGGGGTGATTTCGGATGGCTATCGGGATGATTTTGGACTTGTGCAAATTACAGGCCTGCTGCGTCTGGTATTTCCGCTTCTGCAGAATTGGAACCGCAGAAGTGGTATCGCATATGCGGCGTGGGAGTCGCAGAAGCGGAAAAGGGCATGGCTAGGTTGGACCGCAGATGCGGAGTGGGGACCGCATCTGCGGAGTCGCAGATGCGACTTTTAGACCGCAGATCCGGCCTGGGGTGTTAAGTTATTTTCCGCAGAAGCGGAGGGAGGAACCGTAGAAGCAGTAGTCGCAGAAGCGAAATGATGACCGCAGAAGCGGTAATGACTGGGCAGAATATTTAATTGGTCTTCTTCGCGAATTTTTAAGGGTTTCTCATTTCTAACCTCGGACTTGGAGGATTGTGGGCGATTTTGAAGAGAGATTTCAAGGGGTTTCGTTAAGGTATGGATTCTTGGACTTAAAACACGATTTTATGGTGTAAATACATGGATTAGAGCTGAAAACTCGAGTAATTAATGGGCAAAAATGGTGGTTTAGGGCTTGATACTTAAGAGAACAAAAATTGGTATTTGTGGGGTCATTTGGACTCCGATTTTGGTATTCTTTATATGTATGGACTCGTGGCGAGACAAGGAATCCGTTGATGTAAAAATTTCTGAGTTTCAAGAAGTGGGCTTGGGGCTCGGGTTTTGTCAATTTCGGGATTTTTGATATTTTTCGATTGTTTTCAATTGGGTATTATTCCTTTGGCATGTTGTGATGTATTCGCTCTGATTTTGGATAGATTCGACGCGCGTGGAGGCCAGTTTGAGGGGCAAAGGCGTCGCGAGCTAGAGAATTCGCCAGTTCGAGGTGAGTAATGATTGTAAATGACATCTAGAGAGTTTGAAACCCCGAATTTGCACATGTAGTGCTATATTGAGGTGACTTGCACGCCGGATAGTGAGCGTGGGGTAGAGCACCGTTGGGGATTGTGACTTGGTCCGTCCCGATTGATGAAATTACTGCGTATTTGACTGAAATTACTCGCTATCATCATAATTTGGGCTGATTGCCATATTTGGGCTTCGTGCCAACTATTTGAACCCTTCGGGGATTGTTGTTGATAATTCCTCATTGATTTAATTATATATTTGAACTCAGTCATGTATTTTCCACTGTTTTAAAACTCAGCCAAGTTTATTATGCCTTAAACACTCGAAATGATAGTTCCAAAAAATATTTTGGGCTGAGTATCATGTTTTACTGTTGCCCGAGTGGCTTATGTGACCTTGTTGACTGAGTAAGGTCGATGGCCTGTATTTGTGAGGATACTTTGGATCGGGCTGCACGCCGCAGCAGTAATATACTGATACTGATATAAGGCCGAGTGCCTAGATTTGATGCCACGAGATGGCTTGATATTGCGCTTGGGCCGTAAGGGGCCCCTCCCGGAGTCTGCACACCCCTAGTGAGCGCCGTCAACGATAAATGGATCGGGCTGCATGCCGCAGCGATATGTGGAGCGGGCTGCACGCCGTAGCAGTACTAGTACTGTTTGATGTGTTTACCTTATTTCATTTGTCTGCCATTATATATTGTTTGTGCTTCTTCTTGCAATATTTACCTGTTGTTCTGGTATTATCTGATAACCGAGTGTGGTGCCCGAGAGACGGACTTCTGTGCTTATCTGCACTATTTGTTTTTGGCATTCATTTGCGTTACCGTTGAAAAGATCATTTTCAAAAGAGGTTTTAAACTGAGCTAAGATATTTCTAAAGGTTTTACAGCTTCACTGCTTTTCTCAAAGGGTTTTTCACTGCCCCTATATAGCATGATGGTTTGCTTTACGTGATTTCTTACTGCTCAGTTGTTATTTACCCTTATTACTCACTGAGTTGGAGTACTCACTTTACTCCCTGCACCTCACGTGCAGATGCAGGTATTGATCACCCGGTAGCGGGTTTTGGCTGATCAGAGGCAGAGCTATAGGAGTAGCGAGGTGACTGCCTGCGTTCGCAGCACCATTTTTTCTCTCTTTTGGTTCATTATTCCGGCTTGTATATTTTAGGTCTTATAGTTGTATGTATACTCTGATAGATGCTCGTGACTTGTGACACCCCGGTTTGGGCTGTGTTTTGGTTTTATTTTTCACTTATTAAAGAGACCTTTTGATAGACTGTGGTTATTTAAAATATATTAAAGCTGCTTATTAATGTCAACTATTCTAAAATGATAAGTTGGGTTAGTTGGCTGGCCTCGTCTTCACGAGAGGCGCCATCACGACCAGTGCGGGGTTTGGGTCGTGACAAGTTGGTATCATAGCCTAGGTTACTAGGTCTCACGAGTCATGAGCAGGTTTAGTAGAGTCTCGCGGATCGGTACAGAGACGTCTGTATTTATCCTCGAGAAGCTGCAGAACCTTTAGGAAAACTTCACATTCTTGAATTCTTATCGTGCGTCCTTGATTCAGCTTGAAAAGAAACTCTTGAAATTCCTTCCACGTGTTTGTATGCGCGCATGAGCGCTCAGTATCAGATGTGCCTTGATGGCTTGTGACTTCCCGATCGAAGGGCGAGATGTGATCTCTATGAGTTTGAGTGTTGGGCCAGTCTGGAGGACTTGGGGCCGAATCATTGCCTATGGCTTGAGCACTGAGGTGCTGATCTTGAGAGTAAGTGTTTTGAACTTATATGTTCGGCAGTGTCCCTATTAGTGGAAGTGATGGTTGAATAGCTATGTGATGAGTATGTTAGTACTGCGGGATGTATCTATGTAACTTGGAAGTGACGAGGAAGGCCTGCGGGATGATAAATGAACTATTAAGTGTATGATTCCATAGTGATTGGAGGTGTAGCTCCGAGTTATGGGCGCGTGAAAAATCTTTTCGTGTCCCCTAGATGGGAGTGAAGTAAATTTCATGTTGTGGTATGAGTTCAGACCTAGGAAGACTAAGTGGCTGTGTAATGTGTATGACGGTGGAAGGTGTACGGAAATGTTATAGTGAGGCGAAGCAGGTGGGTTACCTCCTGCGGAGTGTTCTTAAGTGGTATGATCCTTATGTGTATGTTAGAAGATCTCATGTGTAATTGAAGGGTACGTATTGAAATTTGAAATTTCGGGTCGCTTAAGAGAGTGGACGCAACTGATGCGGGGATGAATGCGAGATTTGCAGAAGATTACAGCACTGGATGACCTGTGTTTTCACAAACTTATAAATGATTTGAGTTTAATCTCACTATGGTATTGTGACATCAATAGAGTAAAAGTGTTACGAGTTGTTGAGTGTGTCTTGATCTATGGCTTCGAGCCAAGTGGGGGAGTCTGCTGTGAGCAGTTGATTGCACGGTTAGGTGCTATGTTGGTTCCAGTTTGGGAATGCGAGTGAATTAGCTATGGCTAGAGTGAAAGAAAATTTTTGACAAAGGTTATATTATGCTTCATAGGGTATGAGAATCACGGGATGTCTAGAGTATTGTTGGTAAAGAATGCTCGGCGCATAGAGCAGGAAGTTGCTTGGGTGTATTGGGGCGAGGATTTCGTTTTGCGGTATCAGAGTGCCAATGAGGCACGGGTGGTTCTGTTCGTTAGGTCAGGTAAGTTGCAGTTTGAATAAAGAGTGAATGACTTTTGAGAATAGTTCTAATGTGTTCAAGATTCTACAGGGAACAATCGGGTATCTTAAGGTTGTGTAGGCATTTAGAACTATCATTTTTATTGGAAGAGGTCAAGACTTGTGGTACTTCTATGTGAATTATGGGATTCTATGTACCAGTATCAGGAAGGTAAAGGTAACGGACTTAGATTCGCAGGAAGTTCTTCAGAGTAAAGTATTCTGGAATGTGGTGTTTATGGGAATATTTGAGAGGGTATTCAGCGGCTTATGGGCCTTAGACAGCGTGGAGTTATGTTTGGGTCTCGTGAGGTAAACCTGGATTGAGAGATTGTGGTACTACAGCAAGAGGGAGCATCAAGTTGAAAATGAATCAGAAGGAAATTTAGATAGATGGAGTAGCTTGATAGTAGACAGAATCGGCATGGTAAGGATATGATCAATTCTTTGTATGCGTTCGAGGTAATAAGTTCTTACAGGTATTTCACAGCAATGCTCATGGGTTCTGATGGCTTGCTTATCTTGGCCTAGTTAGAAGGATTTAGTCCTGGAAGTTTAATTTGTGCAAACGGAATTGGGAGAGTTCTTGTTGATTCCTACCGTGGTTGGAGAGGTGCATTTTCTACGAATATGAGAGGCATGGGATGTGTAATGATTTTTCTTCTAGATGGGATCAATGGAAGTTCTTGACTAGTTGGGTGCATAGATGTCTGTGGCTCGGAAGGGAGATAATGTTTTCATGTTATCCTCAGATGGTTTGGTATATGCGGTATGTGGTGGAGGACCAAGACTTGTGTGTGTTAGGTTATAGTTCAGTTTTGAAAAGGAGTTCATAAAACTCTTAAGTAGCGGGTAGCCTCAGATAGTTAAGGGAATGGTATCGCTAATTGGAAGTGATTTGACGATAGTATATGTTCAGAAAAGGGTTAAATGTGAGTGAGTTGATGGCACTTCGGTAGTGTTGCGACACTTTCTTGTTAGAGCGACTGGTGATATTCGGGTTTGCTTGGTGGCACAGGGAAATTTTAGAGTATCTCTCGTGGAATGATGGGGTATTTAAGGTGTGGTATGCTGTCGGACGGCAAAATTGGGATTAGGTACGATGATTCGTGTGCTATACGGAGTTGGAGATCAGGAGTTCTCATGTTTAGGCTACGTTGTGGTATCGACACTGTTTAGTGACTACCGAGATTTGGAGACCCGAGTGGATCTTTATTTGCTGGTATGTTAGAGTGTGGATGTGATGCTGGAATTCAGATTGGTTGCCTTAGTGTTGGGTTATTCTGGACTATTACGCTATGAGATGTGCTGGAAATGCCACGGGTTGAGTGGTGAGGTGCGTCGGATTATGTTCTAGCAGAGTGGTTATATTTCAAAGACCCAGCGGACGGCTGGGAAGGACTGCCTTTCTTAATTGGGCCTTCTTGATGGATATCAGTGTAGAGGTTCTGTCATTGATTTAGTTCTGGTGTTGAGGGACTTCAGATGTGTTTCTTGTGGCCGGGTATGCCGCCGAGCAAGGTTGTGGATTTCGATATTGATTTGGTGCCAGGCACCGTATCGTACGGCTCCGGCAGGAGTTATAGTAGTGGAAGGAGCAGCTTCAGGCTTTCTTGGTAATGAGTTCGTTGGTAGGCCGATGTGGATACGTGTTTAGCTTGAGTTGGCTTGATTGGCCCCGGATTGTATTGTTGAGGGATAAGTTGATTCGATCGTTATTGAGCTTGTTGGTGATCTGAGGAGAGCTATGAGTTGCTTTTCGGTGTTGTGAGATGTTATGATTTGTTGGTTATGGGCACATGTGGTGCGGTTCTATTGGGGTTTCATAGTGAGAGTCGAGCGGGAAGAGTAATTGGGTGTTGCTCGGTAAATGGAGTATTGGTTATGACCTATCGGGTTGCATGGCATATGTTGTTTGTTTCACCGTGGGTGTAATGAATTGCTTTGGTTCCAGACATCAAATTGTGCGTGGCTGTCGATTTTGAGCATAGTGACTTGAGGTGTTTCATGTGTAACAGTGTTTGGATAGGATCGCGCATTGTAGCGAGGCCACGTGGAGATATGACCTTTCGGGGTAGATTCAGGTGTTCTATTTCTATGATGTGAGACGGGGTCTCAGCCTTGTGTTGTGATGGTACTGATGAGCTTGAGGTACGTCTCTTTTGTTTGAGTCATTTTTCATGATTAAAGTATGTTCAGACCGTTTCTTATTGGTGCGCGTATTATGCAAGTTTTGGCTTAGGCCTGTATTGAGGTGTCATATCACCAGAGTGGTGTGTTGGATTCGAGGTGATCGTTGGGGTCACTAATGAATACGAACGGATTTGATTTCAGCTTGTTGGAAGGATAATATCGAGGTTCGTATCTCGGAACGTACTCGTCGTGTGGTAGTTTAGTCAAAGGGGAAGTGGCTTCATGAATGGTTGATCTAAGAAATTGTTACGGTTTATTGCGTGCTTCACTTATCGTTGGAAGAATATGAGAGTGTTGGAATAAGACCTTAGTTGATAAGAGGTTTTCTACCGGTATTCGGGTGTTGTG
>NW_017670697.1:0-2666 GCF_001879085.1 Nicotiana attenuata | reverse complement strand
GGTCAAGACTTGTGGTACTTCTATGTGAATTATGGGATTCTATGTATACTTAGATTCGCAGGAAGTTCTTTAGAGTAAAGTATTCTGGAATGTGGTGTTTATGGGAATATTTGAGAGGGTATTCAGCGGCTTATGGGCCTTAGACAGCGTGAAGTTATGTATGGGTCTCGTGAGGTAAACCTGGATTGAGAGATTGTGGTACTACAGCAAGAGGGAGCATCAAGTTGAAAATGAATCAGAAGGAAATTTAGATAGATGGAGTAGCTTGATAGTAGACAGAATCGGCATGGTAAGGATATGATCAATTCTTTGTATGTGTTCGAGGTAATGGGTTCTTACAGGTATTTCACAGCAATGCTCATGGGTTTTGATGGCATGCTTAGCCTGGCTTAGTTAGAAGGATTTAGCCCTGGCAGTTTAATTTGTGCAAACGGAATTGGCAGAGTTCTTGTTGATTCCTACCGTGGTTGGAGAGGTGCATTTTCTACGAATATGAGAGGCATGGGATGTGTAATGATTTTTCTTCTAGATGGGATCAATGGAAGTTCTTGACTAGTTGGGTGCATAGATGTCTGTGGTTCAGAAGGGAGATAAAGTTTTCATGTTATCCTCAGATGGTTTGGTATATGCAGTATGTGGTGGAGGACCGAGACTTGTGTGTGTTAGGTTACAGTTCAGTTTTGAAAAGGAGTTCATAAAACTCTTAAGTAGTGGGTAGCCTCAGATAGTTAAGGGAATAGTATCACTAATTAGAAGTGATTTGACGATAGTATATGTTCAGAAAAGGGTTAAATATGAGTGAGTTGATGGCACTTCGGTAGTGTTGCAGCACTTTCTTGTTAAAGCGACTGATGATATTCGGGTTTGCTTGGTGGCGCAGGGAAATTTTAGAGTATCTGTCATGGAATGATGGGGTATTTAAGGTGTGGTATGCTGTCGGACGGCGAAAGGTACGATGATTCGTATGCTATACGGAGTTGGAGATCGGGAGTTCTCATGTTTAGGCTACATTGTGGTTGTGGTTCGCGTGTATCGGCACTGTTTAGTGACTACCGAGATTTGGAGACCTGAGTGGAACTTTATTTGCTGGTATGTTAGAGTGTGGATGTGATGTTGGAATTCAGACTGGTTGCCTTAGTGTTGGGTTATTCTGGACTATTACGCTATGGGCTATGCTGGAAATGCCACGGGTTGAGTGGCGAGATGCGTCGGATTATGTTCTAGCAGAGTGGTTATATTTCAAAGACCCAGCGGACGGCTGGGAAGGACTGCCTTTCTCAATTGGGCCTTCGTGATGGATATCAGTATAGAGGTTCTGTCATTGATTTAGTTCCGGTGTTGAGGGACTTCGGATGTGTTTCTAGTGGCCTGGCATGTCGCCGGGCAAGGTTGTGGATTTCAGAATTGATTTGGTGCCGGGCACCGTATCGTATGGCTCCGGTAGGAGTTATAGTAGTGGAAGGAGCAGCTTCAGACTTCCTTGTTAAAGAGTTCGTTGCAGGCCAGTATGGATGCGTGTTCTAGTTTGAGTTGGTTTGGTTGGGCCCGAATTGTATTGTTGAGGGATAGGTTGATTCGACTGCTATTGAGCTTATTTGTGATCTGGGGAGATCTATGAGTTACCTTTCTGTGTTGTAATTGCTGGTTATAGGCACATATGGTGCGGTTCAATTGGGGTCTCCTAGTGGAATTCGAGCGGGAAGAGTAATTGAGCGTTGCTTAGTGAACGGCATATCGGTTGTGTCCTATCGGGTTGCGTGGCATATGTTATTTGTTTCACCCTGGGTGTAATGATTTGCTTTGGTTCCAGACATCAAATTGTGCGTGGCTGTCGATTTTAAGCATAGTGACTTGAGGTGTTCCATGTGTAGCAGTGTTTGGATAGGATCGCGCATTGTAGCGAGGCTACGTGGGGATATGACCTTTCGGGGTGGATTCATGTGTTCTATTTCTATGATGTGAGACAGGGTCTCAGCTTTGTGTTGTGATGGTACTAATGAGCTTGAGGTACAGCTCTTTCGTTTGGGGTCATTTTTATGATTTGAGTATATCCAGACCGTTTCTTATTGGTGCGCGAATTATACAAGTTGTGGCTTAGGCCGGTATTGATGTGTCATGTCACAAGAGTGGTGTGTTGGATTCGAGGTGATCGTTGGGGTCATTAATGAATACGACCGGATTTGATTTCAGCTTGTTGGAAGGATAATATCGAGGTTCAGCTCGGAAATCTGCTGTGGTATTAGCCAAAAGGGAAGTGACTTCATGAATGGTTGACCTGAGAAATGGTTATGATTTATTGCGTGTTTCCTTTATCATTGGTAGTACGTGAAAGTGTTGGAATGAGACTTCAGTTGATAAGAGGTTTTCTATCGATATTCGGTTGTTATGTGCAGCTACTGTGAATAAAAGTTATCGTTTCGAGTGTTTCAGTTAGGTGGTATATCATATGATTGCACCTGAGGTTACAGGTATGGGTTATTACAGCCGGTTCGGGCTTATTATGAATGAAGATGTGAGGTTCTGATCTTGTGTATGATTTCGGAAAGTGGAATGTGGTTCTATGATTTATAGGCTGGACTGGATTGTGTAATTATAGTTAAAATGTGTTGTCGGACCTATGTGAGATAGGGTGACGTGGGATCACCCCCGGGTATATGCATGGTAAG